>NW_026263127.1:0-46423 GCF_947179515.1 Apodemus sylvaticus | reverse complement strand
GTATTTCCTTATGAAGTGGTATTCTTACATATCCTTTCGAGAGAAAACTGTCCTGTGCCTTCTCTTTTGAGGCTACACACTTAGACATACACGCAACATGAAAGCTTTTCGACTTACAACGTGTTGTTTAGGAAAAACAAGATAATTTCGCACGATGCGGGATTTCCTTTAAAACGTGATTTTCTGAAAAATTTTGACGAAAGAAAATTCTCCTTTTGGTTCTCTTTAGATGCTACATGTTAAGACGTACACGCCACAACAATTCTTTTCGAGATACCACGTGTAGTTTTGGAGATACAAGCTAATTTTGTACGATGCGTTATTTCTTCTCTGTAAAGAGTTTCCAATGCGTACGTATATGTCTTTACTCTGCAAAACTGTATTTCCTTATGAAGTGGTATTCTTACATATCCTTTCGAGAGAAAACTGTCCTGTGCCTTCTCTTTTGAGGCTACACACTTAGACATACACGCAACATGAAAGCTTTTCGACTTACAACGTGTTGTTTAGGAAAAACAAGATAATTTCGCACGATGCGGGATTTCCTTAAAACGTGATTTTCTGAAAAATTTTGACGAAAGAAAATTCTCCTTTTGGTTCTCTTTAGATGCTACATGTTAAGACGTACACGCCACAACAATTCTTTTCGAGATACAACGTGTAGTTTTGGAGATACAAGCTAATTTTGTACGATGCGTTATTTCTTCTCGTAAAGAGTTTCCAATGCGTACGTATGTCTTTACTCTGCAAAACTGTATTTCCTTATGAAGTGGTATTCTTACATATCCTTTCGAGAGAAAACTGTTCCTGTGCCTTCTCTTTTGAGGCTACACACTTAGACATACACGCAACATGAAAGCTTTTCGACTTACAACGTGTTGTTTAGGAAAAACAAGATAATTTCGCACGATGCGGGATTTCCTTAAAACGTGATTTTCTGAAAAATTTTGACGAAAGAAAATTCTCCTTTTGGTTCTCTTTAGATGCTACATGTTAAGACGTACACGCCACAACAATTCTTTTCGAGATACCACGTGTAGTTTTGGAGATACAAGCTAATTTGTACGATGCGTTATTTCTTCTCGTAAAGAGTTTCCAATGCGTACGTATATGTCTTTACTCTGCAAAACTGTATTTCCTTATGAAGTGGTATTCTTACATATCCTTTCGAGAGAAAACTGTCCTGTGCCTTCTCTTTTGAGGCTACACACTTAGACATACACGCAACATGAAAGCTTTTCGACTTACAACGTGTTGTTTAGGAAAAACAAGATAATTTCGCACGATGCGGGATTTCCTTAAAACGTGATTTTCTGAAAATTTTGACGAAAGAAAATTCTCCTTTTGGTTCTCTTTAGATGCTACATGTTAAGACGTACACGCCACAACAATTCTTTTCGAGATACAACGTGTAGTTTTGGAGATACAAGCTAATTTTGTACGATGCGTTATTTCTTCTCGTAAAGAGTTTCCAATGTGTACGTATATGTCTTTACTCTGCAAAACTGTATTTCCTTATGAAGTGGTATTCTTACATATCCTTTCGAGAGAAAACTGTCCTGTGCCTTCTCTTTTGAGGCTACACACTTAGACATACACGCAACATGAAAGCTTTTTGACTTACAACGTGTTGTTTAGGAAAAACAAGATAATTTCGCACGATGCGGGATTTCCTTAAAACGTGATTTTCTGAAAAATTTTGACGAAAGAAAATTCTCCTTTTGGTTCTCTTTAGATGCTACATGTTAAGACGTACACGCCACAACAATTCTTTTCGAGATACAACGTGTAGTTTTGGAGATACAAGCTAATTTTGTACGATGCGTTATTTCTTCTCGTAAAGAGTTTCCAATGCGTACGTATATGTCTTTACTCTGCAAAACTGTATTTCCTTATGAAGTGGTATTCTTACATATCCTTTCGAGAGAAAACTGTCCTGTGCCTTCTCTTTTGAGGCTACACACTTAGACATACACGCAACATGAAAGCTTTTCGACTTACAACGTGTTGTTTAGGAAAAACAAGATAATTTCGCACGATGCGGGATTTCCTTAAAACGTGATTTTCTGAAAAATTTTGACGAAAGAAAATTCTCCTTTTGGTTCTCTTTAGATGCTACATGTTAAGACGTACACGCCACAACAATTCTTTTCGAGATACAACGTGTAGTTTTGGAGATACAAGCTAATTTTGTACTATGCGTTATTTCTTCTCGTAAAGAGTTTCCAATGCGTACGTATATGTCTTTACTCTGCAAAACTGTATTTCCTTATGAAGTGGTATTCACATATCCTTTCGAGAGAAAACTGTCCTGTGCCTTCTCTTTTGAGGCTACACACTTAGACATACACGCAACATGAAAGCTTTTCGACTATACAACGTGTTGTTTAGGAAAAACAAGATAATTTCGCACGATGCGGGATTTCCTTAAAACGTGATTTTCTGAAAAATTTTGACGAAAGAAAATTCTCCTTTTGGTTCTCTTTAGATGCTACATGTTAAGACGTACACGCCACAACAATTCTTTTCGAGATACAACGTGTAGTTTTGGAGATACAAGCTAATTTTGTACTATGCGTTATTTCTTCTCGTAAAGAGTTTCCAATGCGTACGTATATGTCTTTACTCTGCAAAACTGTATTTCCTTATGAAGTGGTATTCTTACATATCCTTTCGAGAGAAAACTGTCCTGTGCCTTCTCTTTTGAGGCTACACACTTAGACATACACGCAACATGAAAGCTTTTCGACTTACAACGTGTTGTTTAGGAAAAACAAGATAATTTCGCACGATGCGGGATTTCCTTAAAACGTGATTTTCTGAAAAATTTTGACGAAAGAAAATTCTCCTTTTGGTTCTCTTTAGATGCTACATGTTAAGACGTACACGCCACAACAATTCTTTTCGAGATACAACGTGTAGTTTTGGAGATACAAGCTAATTTTGTACTATGCGTTATTTCTTCTCGTAAAGAGTTCCCAATGCGTACGTATATGTCTTTACTCTGCAAAACTGTATTTCCTTATGAAGTGGTATTCTTACATATCCTTTCGAGAGAAAAACTGTCCTGTGCCTTCTCTTTTGAGGCTACACACTTAGACATACACGCAACATGAAAGCTTTTCGACTTACAACGTGTTGTTTAGGAAAAACAAGATAATTTCGCACGATGCGGGATTTCCTTAAAACGTGATTTTCTGAAAAATTTTGACGAAAGAAAATTCTCCTTTTGGTTCTCTTTAGATGCTACATGTTAAGACGTACACGCCACAACAATTCTTTTCGAGATACAACGTGTAGTTTTGGAGATACAAGCTAATTTTGTACTATGCGTTATTTCTTCTCGTAAAGAGTTTCCAATGCGTACGTATATGTCTTTACTCTGCAAAACTGTATTTTCTTATGAAGTGGTATTCTTACATATCCTTTCGAGAGAAAACTGTCCTGTGCCTTCTCTTTTGAGGCTACACACTTAGACATACACGCAACATGAAAGCTTTTCGACTTACAACGTGTTGTTTAGGAAAAACAAGATAATTTCGCACGATGCGGGATTTCCTTAAAACGTGATTTTCTGAAAAATTTTTTACGAAAGAAAATTCTCCTTTTGGTTCTCTTTAGATGCTACATGTTAAGACGTACACGCCACAACAATTCTTTTCGAGATACAACGTGTAGTTTTGGAGATACAAGCTAATTTTGTACTATGCGTTATTTCTTCTCGTAAAGAGTTTCCAATGCGTACGTATATGTCTTTACTCTGCAAAACTGTATTTCCTTATGAAGTGGTATTCTTACATATCCTTTCGAGAGAAAACTGTCCTGTGCCTTCTCTTTTGAGGCTACACACTTAGACATACACGCAACATGAAAGCTTTTCGACTTACAACGTGTTGTTTAGGAAAAACAAGATAATTTCGCACGATGCCGGATTTCCTTAAAACGTGATTTTCTGAAAAATTTTGACGAAAGAAAATTCTCCTTTTGGTTCTCTTTAGATGCTACATGTTAAGACGTACACGCCACAACAATTCTTTTCGAGATACAACGTGTAGTTTTGGAGATACAAGCTAATTTTGTACGATGCGTTATTTCTTCTCGTAAAGAGTTTCCAATGCGTACGTATATGTCTTTACTCTGCAAAACTGTATTTCCTTATGAAGTGGTATTCTTACATATCCTTTCGAGAGAAAACTGTCCTGTGCCTTCTCTTTTGAGGCTACACACTTAGACATACACGCAACATGAAAGCTTTTCGACTTACAACGTGTTGTTTAGGAAAAACAAGATAATTTCGCACGATGCGGGATTTCCTTAAAACGTGATTTTCTGAAAAATTTTGACGAAAGAAAATTCTCCTTTTGGTTCTCTTTAGATGCTACATGTTAAGACGTACACGCCACAACAATTCTTTTCGAGATACAACGTGTAGTTTTGGAGATACAAGCTAATTTTGTACTATGCGTTATTTCTTCTCGTAAAGAGTTTCCAATGCGTACGTATATGTCTTTACTCTGCAAAACTGTATTTCCTTATGAAGTGGTATTCTTACATATCCTTTCGAGAGAAAACTGTCCTGTGCCTTCTCTTTTGAGGCTACACACTTAGACATACACGCAACATGAAAGCTTTTCGACTTACAACGTGTTGTTTAGGAAAAACAAGATAATTTCGCACGATGCGGGATTTCCTTAAAACGTGATTTTCTGAAAAATTTTGACGAAAGAAAATTCTCCTTTTGGTTCTCTTTAGATGCTACATGTTAAGACGTACACGCCACAACAATTCTTTTCGAGATACAACATGTAGTTTTGGAGATACAAGCTAATTTTGTACTATGCGTTATTTCTTCTCGTAAAGAGTTTCCAATGCGTACGTATATGTCTTTACTCTGCAAAACTGTATTTCCTTATGAAGTGGTATTCTTACATATCCTTTCGAGAGAAAACTGTCCTGTGCCTTCTCTTTTGAGGCTACACACTTAGACATACACGCAACATGAAAGCTTTTCGACTTACAACGTGTTGTTTAGGAAAAACAAGATAATTTCGCACGATGCGGGATTTCCTTAAAACGTGATTTTCTGAAAAATTTTGACGAAAGAAAATTCTCCTTTTGGTTCTCTTTAGATGCTACATGTTAAGACGTACACGCCACAACAATTCTTTTCGAGATACAACGTGTAGTTTTGGAGATACAAGCTAATTTTGTACTATGCGTTATTTCTTCTCGTAAAGAGTTTCCAATGCGTACGTATGTCTTTACTCTGCAAAACTGTATTTCCTTATGAAGTGGTATTCTTACATATCCTTTCGAGAGAAAACTGTCCTGTGCCTTCTCTTTTGAGGCTACACACTTAGACATACACGCAACATGAAAGCTTTTCGACTTACAACGTGTTGTTTAGGAAAAACAAGATAATTTCGCACGATGCGGGATTTCCTTAAAACGTGATTTTCTGAAAAATTTTGACGAAAGAAAATTCTCCTTTTGGTTCGCTTTAGATGCTACATGTTAAGACGTACACGCCACAACAATTCTTTTCGAGATACAACGTGTAGTTTTGGAGATACAAGCTAATTTTGTACGATGCGTTATTTCTTCTCGTAAAGAGTTTCCAATGCGTACGTATATGTCTTTACTCTGCAAAACTGTATTTCCTTATGAAGTGGTATTCTTACATATCCTTTCGAGAGAAAACTGTCCTGTGCCTTCTCTTTTGAGGCTACACACTTAGACATACACGCAACATGAAAGCTTTTCGACTTACAACGTGTTGTTTAGGAAAAACAAGATAATTTCGCACGATGCGGGATTTCCTTAAAACGTGATTTTCTGAAAAATTTTGACGAAAGAAAATTCTCCTTTTGGTTCTCTTTAGATGCTACATGTTAAGACGTACACGCCACAACAATTCTTTTCGAGATACAACGTGTAGTTTTGGAGATACAAGCTAATTTTGTACTATGCCTTATTTCTTCTCGTAAAGAGTTTCCAATGCGTACCTATATGTCTTTACTCTGCAAAACTGTATTTCCTTATGAAGTGGTATTCTTACATATCCTTTCGAGAGAAAACTGTCCTGTGCCTTCTCTTTTGAGGCTACACACGTACACATACACGCAACATGAAAGCTTTTCGACTTACAACGTGTTGTTTAGGAAAAACAAGATAATTTCGCACGATGCGGGATTTCCTTAAAACGTGATTTTCTGAAAAATTTTGACGAAAGAAAATTCTCCTTTTGGTTCTCTTTAGATGCTACATGTTAAGACGTACACGCCACAACAATTCTTTTCGAGATACAACGTGTAGTTTTGGAGATACAAGCTAATTTTGTACTATGCGTTATTTCTTCTCGTAAAGAGTTTCCAATGCGTACGTATATGTCTTTACTCTGCAAAACTGTATTTCCTTATGAAGTGGTATTCTTACATATCCTTTCGAGAGAAAACTGTCCTGTGCCTTCTCTTTTGAGGCTATACACTTAGACATACACGCAACATGAAAGCTTTTCGACTTACAACGTGTTGTTTAGGAAAAACAAGATAATTTCGCACGATGCGGGATTTCCTTAAAACGTGATTTTCTGAAAAATTTTGACGAAAGAAAATTCTCCTTTTGGTTCTCTTTAGATGCTACATGTTAAGACGTACACGCCACAACAATTCTTTTCGAGATACAACGTGTAGTTTTGGAGATACAAGCTAATTTTGTACGATGCGTTATTTCTTCTCGTAAAGAGTTTCCAATGCGTACGTATATGTCTTTACTCTGCAAAACTGTATTTCCTTATGAAGTGGTATTCTTACATATCCTTTCGAGAGAAAACTGTCCTGTGCCTTCTCTTTTGAGGCTACACACTTAGACATACACGCAACATGAAAGCTTTTCGACTTACAACGTGTTGTTTAGGAAAAACAAGATAATTTCGCACGATGCGGGATTCCTTAAAACGTGATTTTCTGAAAAATTTTGACGAAAGAAAATTCTCCTTTTGGTTCTCTTTAGATGCTACATGTTAAGACGTACACGCCACAACAATTCTTTTCGAGATACAACGTGTAGTTTTGGAGATACAAGCTAATTTTGTACGATGCGTTATTTCTTCTCGTAAAGAGTTTCCAATGCGTACGTATATGTCTTTACTCTGCAAAACTGTATTTCCTTATGAAGTGGTATTCTTACATATCCTTTCGAGAGAAAACTGTCCTGTGCCTTCTCTTTTGAGGCTACACACTTAGACATACACGCAACATGAAAGCTTTTCGACTTACAACGTGTTGTTTAGGAAAAACAAGATAATTTCGCACGATGCGGGATTTCCTTAAAACGTGATTTTCTGAAAAATTTTGATGAAAGAAAATTCTCCTTTTGGTTCTCTTAGGTGCTACATGTTAAGACGTACACGCCACAACAATTCTTTTCGAGATACAACGTGTAGTTTTGGAGATACAAGCTAATTTTGTACTATGCGTTATTTCTTCTCGTAAAGAGTTTCCAATGCGTACGTATATGTCTTTACTCTGCAAAACTGTATTTCCTTATGAAGTGGTATTCTTACATATCCTTTCGAGAGAAAACTGTCCTGTGCCTTCTCTTTTGAGGCTACACACTTAGACATACACGCAACATGAAAGCTTTTCGACTTACAACGTGTTGTTTAGGAAAAACAAGATAATTTCGCACGATGCGGGATTTCCTTAAAACGTGATTTTCTGAAAAATTTTGACGAAAGAAAATTCTCCTTTTGGTTCTCTTTAGATGCTACATGTTAAGACGTACACGCCACAACAATTCTTTTCGAGATACAACGTGTAGTTTTGGAGATACAAGCTAATTTTGTATGATGCGTTATTTCTTCTCGTAAAGAGTTTCCAATGCGTACGTATATGTCTTTACTCTGCAAAACTGTATTTCCTTATGAAGTGGTATTCTTACATATCCTTTCGAGAGAAAACTGTCCTGTGCCTTCTCTTTTGAGGCTACACACTTAGACATACACGCAACATGAAAGCATTTCGAATTACAACGTGTTGTTTAGGAAAAACAAGATAATTTCGCACGATGCGGGATTTCCTTAAAACGTGATTTTCTGAAAAATTTTGACGAAAGAAAATTCTCCTTTTGGTTCTCTTTAGATGCTACATGTTAAGACGTACACGCCACAACAATTCTTTTCGAGATACAACGTGTAGTTTTGGAGATACAAGCTAATTTTGTACTATGCGTTATTTCTTCTCGTAAAGAGTTTCCAATGCGTACGTATATGTCTTTACTCTGCAAAACTGTATTTCCTTATGAAGTGGTATTCTTACATATCCTTTCGAGAGAAAACTGTCCTGTGCCTTCTCTTTTGAGGCTACACACGTAGACATACACGCAACATGAAAGCTTTTCGACTTACAACGTGTTGTTTAGGAAAAACAAGATAATTTCGCACGATGCGGGATTTCCTTAAAACGTGATTTTCTGAAAAATTTTGACGAAAGAAAATTCTCCTTTTGGTTCTCTTTAGATGCTACATGTTAAGACGTACACGCCACAACAATTCTTTTCGAGATACAACGTGTAGTTTTGAAGATACAAGCTAATTTTGTAAGATGCGTTATTTCTTCTCGTAAAGAGTTTCCAATGCGTACGTATATGTCTTTACTCTGCAAAACTGTATTTCCTTATGAAGTGGTATTCTTACATATCCTTTCGAGAGAAAACTGTCCTGTGCCTTCTCTTTTGAGGCTACACACTTAGACATACACGCAACATGAAAGCTTTTCGACTTACAACGTGTTGTTTAGGAAAAACAAGATAATTTCGCACGATGCGGGATTTCCTTAAAACGTGATTTTCTGAAAAATTTTGACGAAAGAAAATTCTCCTTTTGGTTCTCTTTAGATGCTACATGTTAAGACGTACACGCCACAACAATTCTTTTCGAGATACAACGTGTAGTTTTGGAGATACAAGCTAATTTTGTACTATGCGTTATTTCTTCTCGTAAAGAGTTTCCAATGCGTACGTATATGTCTTTACTCTGCAAAACTGTATTTCCTTATGAAGTGGTATTCTTACATATCCTTTCGAGAGAAAACTGTCCTGTGCCTTCTCTTTTGAGGCTACATACTTAGACATACACGCAACATGAAAGCTTTTCGACTTACAACGTGTTGTTTAGGAAAAACAAGATAATTTCGCACGATGCGGGATTTCCTTAAAACGTGATTTTCTGAAAAATTTTGACGAAAGAAAATTCTCCTTTTGGTTCTCTTTAGATGCTACATGTTAAGACGTACACGCCACAACAATTCTTTTCGAGATACAACGTGTAGTTTTGGAGATACAAGCTAATTTTGTACGATGCGTTATTTCTTCTCGTAAAGAGTTTCCAATGCGTACGTATATGTCTTTACTCTGCAAAACTGTATTTCCTTATGAAGTGGTATTCTTACATATCCTTTCGAGAGAAAACTGTCCTGTGCCTTCTCTTTTGAGGCTATACACTTAGACATACACGCAACATGAAAGCTTTTCGACTTACAACGTGTTGTTTAGGAAAAACAAGATAATTTCGCACGATGCGGGATTTCCTTAAAACGTGATTTTCTGAAAAATTTTGACGAAAGAAAATTCTCCTTTTGGTTCTCTTTAGATGCTACATGTTAAGACGTACACGCCACAACAATTCTTTTCGAGATACAACGTGTAGTTTTGGAGATACAAGCTAATTTTGTACTATGCGTTATTTCTTCTCGTAAAGAGTTTCCAATGCGTACGTATGTCTTTACTCTGCAAAACTGTATTTCCTTATGAAGTGGTATTGTTACATATCCTTTCGAGAGAAAACTGTCCTGTGCCTTCTCTTTTGAGGCTACACACTTAGACATACACGCAACATGAAAGCTTTTCGACTTACAACGTGTTGTTTAGGAAAAACAAGATAATTTAGCACGATGCGGGATTTCCTTAAAACGTGATTTTCTGAAAAATTTTGACGAAAGAAAATTCTCCTTTTGGTTCGCTTTAGATGCTACATGTTAAGACGTACAAGCCACAACAATTCTTTTCGAGATACAACGTGTAGTTTTGGAGATACAAGCTAATTTTGTACTATGCGTTATTTCTTCTCGTAAAGAGTTTCCAATGCGTACGTATATGTCTTTACTCTGCAAAACTGTATTTCCTTATGAAGTGGTATTCTTACATATCCTTTCGAGAGAAAACTGTCCTGTGCCTTCTCTTTTGAGGCTACACACTTAGACATACACGCAACATGAAAGCTTTTCGACTTACAACGTGTTGTTTAGGAAAAACAAGATAATTTCGCACAATGCGGGATTTCCTTAAAACGTGATTTTCTGAAAAATTTTGACGAAAGAAAATTCTCCTTTTGGTTCTCTTTAGATGCTACATGTTAAGACGTACACGCCACAACAATTCTTTTCGAGATACAACGTGTAGTTTTGGAGATACAAGCTAATTTTGTACTATGCCTTATTTCTTCTCGTAAAGAGTTTCCAATGCGTACGTATATGTCTTTACTCTGCAAAACTGTATTTCCTTATGAAGTGGTATTCTTACATATCCTTTCGAGAGAAAACTGTCCTGTGCCTTCTCTTTTGAGGCTACACACGTACACATACACGCAACATGAAAGCTTTTCGACTTACAACGTGTTGTTTAGGAAAAACAAGATAATTTCGCACGATGCGGGATTTCCTTAAAACGTGATTTTCTGAAAAATTTTGACGAAAGAAAATTCTCCTTTTGGTTCTCTTTAGATGCTACATGTTAAGACGTACACGCCACAACAATTCTTTTCGAGATACAACGTGTAGTTTTGGAGATACAAGCTAATTTTGTACTATGCGTTATTTCTTCTCGTAAAGAGTTTCCAATGCGTACGTATATGTCTTTACTCTGCAAAACTGTATTTCCTTATGAAGTGGTATTCTTACATATCCTTTCGAGAGAAAACTGTCCTGTGCCTTCTCTTTTGAGGCTATACACTTAGACATACACGCAACATGAAAGCTTTTCGACTTACAACGTGTTGTTTAGGAAAAACAAGATAATTTCGCACGATGCGGGATTTCCTTAAAACGTGATTTTCTGAAAAATTTTGACGAAAGAAAATTCTCCTTTTGGTTCTCTTTAGATGCTACATGTTAAGACGTACACGCCACAACAATTCTTTTCGAGATACAACGTGTAGTTTTGGAGATACAAGCTAATTTTCTACGATGCGTTATTTCTTCTCGTAAAGAGTTTCCAATGCGTACGTATATGTCTTTACTCTGCAAAACTGTATTTCCTTATGAAGTGGTATTCTTACATATCCTTTCGAGAGAAAACTGTCCTGTGCCTTCTCTTTTGAGGCTACACACTTAGACATACACGCAACATGAAAGCTTTTCGACTTACAACGTGTTGTTTAGGAAAAACAAGATAATTTCGCACGATGCGGGATTCCATAAAACGTGATTTTCTGAAAAATTTTGACGAAAGAAAATTCTCCTTTTGGTTCTCTTTAGATGCTACATGTTAAGACGTACACGCCACAACAATTCTTTTCGAGATACAACGTGTAGTTTTGGAGATACAAGCTAATTTTGTACGATGCGTTATTTCTTCTCGTAAAGAGTTTCCAATGCGTACGTATATGTCTTTACTCTGCAAAACTGTATTTCCTTATGAAGTGGTATTCTTACATATCCTTTCGAGAGAAAACTGTCCTGTGCCTTCTCTTTTGAGGCTACACACTTAGACATACACGCAACATGAAAGCTTTTCGACTTACAACGTGTTGTTTAGGAAAAACAAGATAATTTCGCACGATGCGGGATTTCCTTAAAACGTGATTTTCTGAAAAATTTTGATGAAAGAAAATTCTCCTTTTGGTTCTCTTAGGTGCTACATGTTAAGACGTACACGCCACAACAATTCTTTTCGAGATACAACGTGTAGTTTTGGAGATACAAGCTAATTTTGTACTATGCGTTATTTCTTCTCGTAAAGAGTTTCCAATGCGTACGTATATGTCTTTACTCTGCAAAACTGTATTTCCTTATGAAGTGGTATTCTTACATATCCTTTCGAGAGAAAACTGTCCTGTGCCTTCTCTTTTGAGGCTACACACTTAGACATACACGCAACATGAAAGCTTTTCGACTTACAACGTGTTGTTTAGGAAAAACAAGATAATTTCGCACGATGCGGGATTTCCTTAAAACGTGATTTTCTGAAAAATTTTGACGAAAGAAAATTCTCCTTTTGGTTCTCTTTAGATGCTACATGTTAAGACGTACACGCCACAACAATTCTTTTCGAGATACAACGTGTAGTTTTGGAGATACAAGCTAATTTTGTACTATGCGTTATTTCTTCTCGTAAAGAGTTTCCAATGCGTACGTATATGTCTTTACTCTACAAAACTGTATTTCCTTATGAAGTGGTATTCTTACATATCCTTTCGAGAGAAAACTGTCCTGTGCCTTCTCTTTTGAGGCTACACACTTAGACATACACGCAACATGAAAGCTTTTCGACTTACAACGTGTTGTTTAGGAAAAACAAGATAATTTCGCACGATGCGGGATTTCCTTAAAATTGATTTTCTGAAAAATTTTGACGAAAGAAAATTCTCCTTTTGGTTCTCTTTAGATGCTACATGTTAAGACGTACACGCCACAACAATTCTTTTCGAGATACAACGTGTAGTTTTGGAGATACATGCTAATTTTGTACTATGCGTTATTTCTTCTCGTAAAGAGTTTCCAATGCGTACGCATATGTCTTTACTCTGCAAAACTGTATTTCCTTATGAAGTGGTATTCTTACATATCCTTTCGAGAGAAAACTGTCCTGTGCCTTCTCTTTTGAGGCTACACACTTAGACATACACGCAACATGAAAGCTTTTCGACTTACAACGTGTTGTTTAGGAAAAACAAGATAATTTCGCACGATGCGGGATTTCCTTAAAACGTGATTTTCTGAAAAATTTTGACGAAAGAAAATTCTCCTTTTGGTTCTCTTTAGATGCTACATGTTAAGACGTACACGCCACAACAATTCTTTTCGAGATACAACGTGTAGTTTTGGAGATACAAGCTAATTTTGTACTATGCGTTATTTCTTCTCGTAAAGAGTTTCCAATGCGTACGTATATGTCTTTACTCTGCAAAACTGTATTTCCTTATGAAGTGGTATTCTTACATATCCTTTCGAGAGAAAACTGTCCTGTGCCTTCTCTTTTGAGGCTACACACTTAGACATACACGCAACATGAAAGCATTTCGACTTACAATGTGTTGTTTAGGAATAACAAGATAATTTCGCACGATGCGGGATTTCCTTAAAACGTGATTTTCTGAAAAATTTTGACGAAAGAAAATTCTCCTTTTGGTTCTCTTTAGATGCTACATGTTAAGACGTACACGCCACAACAATTCTTTTCGAGATACAACGTGTAGTTTTGGAGATACAAGCTAATTTTGTACGATGCGTTATTTCTTCTCGTAAAGAGTTTCCAATGCGTACGTATATGTCTTTACTCTGCAAAACTGTATTTCCTTATGAAGTGGTATTCTTACATATCCTTTCGAGAGAAAACTGTCCTGTGCCTTCTCTTTTGAGGCTACACACTTAGACATACACGCAACATGAAAGCTTTTCGACTTACAACGTGTTGTTTAGGAAAAACAAGATAATTTCGCACGATGCGGGATTTCCTTAAAACGTGATTTTCTGAAAAATTTTGACGAAAGAAAATTCTCCTTTTGGTTCTCTTTAGATGCTACATGTTAAGACGTACACGCCACAACAATTCTTTTCGAGATACAACGTGTAGTTTTGGAGATACAAGCTAATTTTGTACTATGCGTTATTTCTTCTCGTAAAGAGTTTCCAATGCATACGTATATGTCTTTACTCTGCAAAACTCTATTTCCTTATGAAGTGGTATTCTTACATATCCTTTCGAGAGAAAACTGTCCTGTGCCTTCTCTTTTGAGGCTACACACTTAGACATACACGCAACATGAAAGCTTTTCGACTTACAACGTGTTGTTTAGGAAAAACAAGATAATTTCGCACGATGCGGGATTTCCTTAAAACGTGATTTTCTGAAAAATTTTGACGAAAGAAAATTCTCCTTTTGGTTCTCTTTAGATGCTACATGTTAAGACGTACACGCCACAACAATTCTTTTCGAGATACAACGTGTAGTTTTGGAGATACAAGCTAATTTTGTACTATGCGTTATTTCTTCTCGTAAAGAGTTTCCAATGCGTACGTATATGTCTTTACTCTGCAAAACTCTATTTCCTTATGAAGTGGTATTCTTACATATCCTTTCGAGAGAAAACTGTCCTGTGCCTTCTCTTTTGAGGCTACACACTTAGACATACACGCAACATGAAAGCTTTTCGACTTACAACGTGTTGTTTAGGAAAAACAAGATAATTTCGCACGATGCGGGATTTCCTTAAAACGTGATTTTCTGAAAAATTTTGACGAAAGAAAATTCTCCTTTTGGTTCTCTTTAAATGCTACATGTTAAGACGTACACGCCACAACCATTCTTTTCGAGATACAACGTGTAGTTTTGGAGATACAAGCTAATTTTGTACTATGCGTTATTTCTTCTCGTAAAGAGTTTCCAATGCGTACGTATATGTCTTTACTCTGCAAAACTGTATTTCCTTATGAAGTGGTATTCTTACATATCCTTTCGAGAGAAAACTGTCCTGTGCCTTCTCTTTTGAGGCTACACACTTAGACATACACGCAACATGAAAGCTTTTCGACTTACAACGTGTTGTTTAGGAAAAACAAGATAATTTCGCACGATGCGGGATTTCCTTAAAACGTGATTTTCTGAAAAATTTTGACGAAAGAAAATTCTCCTTTTGGTTCTCTTTAGATGCTACATGTTAAGACGTACACGCCACAACAATTCTTTTCGAGATACAACGTGTAGTTTTGGAGATACAAGCTAATTTTTTACTATGCGTTATTTCTTCTCGTAAAGAGTTTCCAATGCGTACGTATATGTCTTTATTCTGCAAAACTGTATTTCCTTATGAAGTGGTATTCTTACATATCCTTTCGAGAGAAAACTGTCCTGTGCCTTCTCTTTTGAGGCTACACACTTAGACATACACGCAACATGAAAGCTTTTCGACTTACAACGTGTTGTTTAGGAAAAACAAGATAATTTCGCACGATGCGGGATTTCCTTAAAACGTGATTTTCTGAAAAATTTTGACGAAAGAAAATTCTCCTTTTGGTTCTCTTTAGATGCTACATGTTAAGACGTACACGCCACAACAATTCTTTTCGAGATACAACGTGTAGTTTTGGAGATACAAGCTAATTTTGTACGATGCGTTATTTCTTCTCGTAAAGAGTTTCCAATGCGTACGTATATGTCTTTACTCTGCAAAACTCTATTTCCTTATGAAGTGGTATTCTTACATATCCTTTCGAGAGAAAACTGTCCTGTGCCTTCTCTTTTGAGGCTACACACTTAGACATACACGCAACATGAAAGCTTTTCGACTTACAAAGTGTTGTTTAGGAAAAACAAGATAATTTCGCACGATGCGGGATTTCCTTAAAACGTGATTTTCTGAAAAATTTTGACGAAAGAAAATTCTCCTTTTGGTTCTCTTTAGATGCTACATGTTAAGACGTACACGCCACAACAATTCTTTTCGAGATACAACGTGTAGTTTTGGAGATACAAGCTAATTTTGTACTATGCGTTATTTCTTCTCGTAAAGAGTTTCCAATGCGTACGTATATGTCTTTACTCTGCAAAACTCTATTTCCTTATGAAGTGGTATTCTTACATATCCTTTCGAGAGAAAACTGTCCTGTGCCTTCTCTTTTGAGGCTACACACTTAGACATACACGCAACATGAAAGCTTTTCGACTTACAACGTGTTGTTTAGGAAAAACAAGATAATTTCGCACGATGCGGGATTTCCTTAAAACGTGATTTTCTGAAAAATTTTGACGAAAGAAAATTCTCCTTTTGGTTCTCTTTAAATGCTACATGTTAAGACGTACACGCCACAACCATTCTTTTCGAGATACAACGTGTAGTTTTGGAGATACAAGCTAATTTTGTACTATGCGTTATTTCTTCTCGTAAAGAGTTTCCAATGCGTACGTATATGTCTTTACTCTGCAAAACTGTATTTCCTTATGAAGTGGTATTCTTACATATCCTTTCGAGAGAAAACTGTCCTGTGCCTTCTCTTTTGAGGCTACACACTTAGACATACACGCAACATGAAAGCTTTTCGACTTACAACGTGTTGTTTAGGAAAAACAAGATAATTTCGCACGATGCGGGATTTCCTTAAAACGTGATTTTCTGAAAAATTTTGACGAAAGAAAATTCTCCTTTTGGTTCTCTTTAGATGCTACATGTTAAGACGTACACGCCACAACAATTCTTTTCGAGATACAACGTGTAGTTTTGGAGATACAAGCTAATTTTTTACTATGCGTTATTTCTTCTCGTAAAGAGTTTCCAATGCGTACGTATATGTCTTTACTCTGCAAAACTGTATTTCCTTATGAAGTGGTATTCTTACATATCCTTTCGAGAGAAAACTGTCCTGTGCCTTCTCTTTTGAGGCTACACACTTAGACATAAACGCAACATGAAAGCTTTTCGACTTACAACGTGTTGTTTAGGAAAAACAAGATAATTTCGCACGATGCGGGATTTCCTTAAAACGTGATTTTCTGAAAAATTTTGACGAAAGAAAATTCTCCTTTTGGTTCTCTTTGGATGCTACATGTTAAGACGTACACGCCACAACAATTCTTTTCGAGATACAACGTGTAGTTTTGGAGATACAAGCTAATTTTTTACTATGCGTTATTTCTTCTCGTAAAGAGTTTCCAATGCGTACGTATATGTCTTTACTCTGCAAAACTCTATTTCCTTATGAAGTGGTATTCTTACATATCCTTTCGAGAGAAAACTGTCCTGTGCCTTCTCTTTTGAGGCTACACACTTAGACATACACGCAACATGAAAGCTTTTCGACTTACAACGTGTTGTTTAGGAAAAACAAGATAATTTCGCACGATGCGGGATTTCCTTAAAACGTGATTTTCTGAAAAATTTTGACGAAAGAAAATTCTCCTTTTGGTTCTCTTTAGATGCTACATGTTAAGACGTACACGCCACAACAATTCTTTTCGAGATACAACGTGTAGTTTTGGAGATAAAGCTAATTTTGTACTATGCGTTATTTCTTCTCGTAAAGAGTTTCCAATGCGTACGTATATGTCTTTACTCTGCAAAACTCTATTTCCTTATGAAGTGGTATTCTTACATATCCTTTCGAGAGAAAACTGTCCTGTGCCTTCTCTTTTGAGGCTACACACTTAGACATACACGCAACATGAAAGCTTTTCGACTTACAACGTGTTGTTTAGGAAAAACAAGATAATTTCGCACGATGCGGGATTTCCTTAAAACGTGATTTTCTGAAAAATTTTGACGAAAGAAAATTCTCCTTTTGGTTCTCTTTAAATGCTACATGTTAAGACGTACACGCCACAACCATTCTTTTCGAGATACAACGTGTAGTTTTGGAGATACAAGCTAATTTTGTACGATGCGTTATTTCTTCTCGTAAAGAGTTTCCAATGCGTACGTATATGTCTTTACTCTGCAAAACTGTATTTCCTTATGAAGTGGTATTCTTACATATCCTTTCGAGAGAAAACTGTCCTGTGCCTTCTCTTTTGAGGCTACACACTTAGACATACACGCAACATGAAAGCTTTTCCACTTACAACGTGTTGTTTAGGAAAAACAAGATAATTTCGCACGATGCGGGATTTCCTTAAAACGTGATTTTCTGAAAAATTTTGACGAAAGAAAATTCTCCTTTTGGTTCTCTTTAGATGCTACATGTTAAGACGTACACGCCACAACAATTCTTTTCGAGATACAACGTGTAGTTTTGGAGATACAAGCTAATTTTGTACTATGCGTTATTTCTTCTCGTAAAGAGTTTCCAATGCGTACGTATATGTCTTTACTCTGCAAAACTGTATTTCCTTATGAAGTGGTATTCTTACATATCCTTTCGAGAGAAAACTGTCCTGTGCCTTCTCTTTTGAGGCTACACACTTAGACATACACGCAACATGAAAGCTTTTCGACTTACAACGTGTTGTTTAGGAAAAACAAGATAATTTCGCACGATGCGGGATTTCCTTAAAACGTGATTTTCTGAAAAATTTTGACGAAAGAAAATTCTCCTTTTGGTTCTCTTTAGATGCTACATGTTAAGACGTACACGCCACAACAATTCTTTTCGAGATACAACGTGTAGTTTTGGAGATACAAGCTAATTTTGTACTATGCGTTATTTCTTCTCGTAAAGAGTTTCCAATGCGTACCTATATGTCTTTACTCTGCAAAACTGTATTTCCTTATGAAGTGGTATTCTTACATATCCTTTCGAGAGAAAACTGTCCTGTGCCTTCTCTTTTGAGGCTACACACTTAGACATACACGCAACATGAAAGCTTTTCGACTTACAACGTGTTGTTTAGGAAAAACAAGATAATTTCGCACGATGCGGGATTTCCTTAAAACGTGATTTTCTGAAAAATTTTGACGAAAGAAAATTCTCCTTTTGGTTCTCTTTAGATGCTACATGTTAAGACGTACACGCCACAACAATTCTTTTCGAGATACAACGTGTAGTTTTGGAGATACAAGCTAATTTTGTACGATGCGTTACTTCTTCTCGTAAAGAGTTTCCAATGCGTACGTATATGTCTTTACTCT
This sequence comes from Apodemus sylvaticus, assembly GCF_947179515.1. Classification (NCBI taxonomy): domain Eukaryota; kingdom Metazoa; phylum Chordata; class Mammalia; order Rodentia; family Muridae; genus Apodemus; species Apodemus sylvaticus. The sequence goes on along the minus strand of NW_026263127.1, from coordinate 27,591 downwards.
GCAAAACTGTATTTCCTTATGAAGTGGTATTCTTACATATCCTTTCGAGAGAAAACTGTCCTGTGCCTTCTCTTTTGAGGCTACACACTTAGACATACACGCAACATGAAAGCTTTTCGACTTACAAAGTGTTGTTTAGGAAAAACAAGATAATTTCGCACGATGCGGGATTTCCTTAAAACGTGATTTTCTGAAAAATTTTGACGAAAGAAAATTCTCCTTTTGGTTCTCTTTAGATGCTACATGTTAAGACGTACACGCCACAACAATTCTTTTCGAGATACAACGTGTAGTTTTGGAGATACAAGCTAATTTTGTACTATGCGTTATTTCTTCTCGTAAAGAGTTTCCAATGCGTACGTATATGTCTTTACTCTGCAAAACTGTATTTCCTTATGAAGTGGTATTCTTACATATCCTTTCGAGAGAAAACTGTCCTGTGCCTTCTCTTTTGAGGCTACACACTTAGACATACACGCAACATGAAAGCTTTTCGACTTACAACGTGTTGTTTAGGAAAAACAAGATAATTTCGCACGATGCGGGATTTCCTTAAAACGTGATTTTCTGAAAAATTTTGACGAAAGAAAATTCTCCTTTTGGTTCTCTTTAGATGCTACATGTTAAGACGTACACGCCACAACAATTCTTTTCGAGATACAACGTGTAGTTTTGGAGATACAAGCTAATTTTGTACGATGCGTTATTTCTTCTCGTAAAGAGTTTCCAATGCGTACGTATATGTCTTTACTCTGCAAAACTCTATTTCCTTATGAAGTGGTATTCTTACATATCCTTTCGAGAGAAAACTGTCCTGTGCCTTCTCTTTTGAGGCTACACACTTAGACATACACGCAACATGAAAGCTTTTCGACTTACAACGTGTTGTTTAGGAAAAACAAGATAATTTCGCACGATGCGGGATTTCCTTAAAACGTGATTTTCTGAAAAATTTTGACGAAAGAAAATTCTCCTTTTGGTTCTCTTTAGATGCTACATGTTAAGACGTACACGCCACAACAATTCTTTTCGAGATAAAACGTGTAGTTTTGGAGATACAAGCTAATTTTGTACTATGCGTTATTTCTTCTCGTAAAGAGTTTCCAATGCGTACGTATATGTCTTTACTCTGCAAAACTCTATTTCCTTATGAAGTGGTATTCTTACATATCCTTTCGAGAGAAAACTGTCCTGTGCCTTCTCTTTTGAGGCTACACACTTAGACATACACGCAACATGAAAGCTTTTCGACTTACAACGTGTTGTTTAGGAAAAACAAGATAATTTCGCACGATGCGGGATTTCCTTAAAACGTGATTTTCTGAAAAATTTTGACGAAAGAAAATTCTCCTTTTGGTTCTCTTTAAATGCTACATGTTAAGACGTACACACCACAACCATTCTTTTCGAGATACAACGTGTAGTTTTGGAGATACAAGCTAATTTTGTACTATGCGTTATTTCTTCTCGTAAAGAGTTTCCAATGCGTACGTATATGTCTTTACTCTGCAAAACTGTATTTCCTTATGAAGTGGTATTCTTACATATCCTTTCGAGAGAAAACAGTCCTGTGCCTTCTCTTTTGAGGCTACACACGTAGACATACACGCAACATGAAAGCTTTTCGACTTACAACGTGTTGTTTAGGAAAAACAAGATAATTTCGCACGATGCGGGATTTCCTTAAAACGTGATTTTCTGAAAAATTTTGACGAAAGAAAATTCTCCTTTTGGTTCTCTTTAGATGCTACATGTTAAGACGTACACGCCACAACAATTCTTTTCGAGATACAACGTGTAGTTTTGGAGATACAAGCTAATTTTGTACTATGCGTTATTTCTTCTCGTAAAGAGTTTCCAATGCGTACCTATATGTCTTTACTCTGCAAAACTGTATTTCCTTATGAAGTGGTATTCTTACATATCCTTTCGAGAGAAAACTGTCCTGTGCCTTCTCTTTTGAGGCTACACACTTAGACATACACGCAACATGAAAGCTTTTCGACTTACAACGTGTTGTTTAGGAAAAACAAGATAATTTCGCACGATGCGGGATTTCCTTAAAACGTGATTTTCTGAAAAATTTTGACGAAAGAAAATTCTCCTTTTGGTTCTCTTTAGATGCTACATGTTAAGACGTACACGCCACAACAATTCTTTTCGAGATACAACGTGTAGTTTTGGAGATACAAGCTAATTTTGTACGATGCGTTACTTCTTCTCGTAAAGAGTTTCCAATGCGTACGTATATGTCTTTACTCTGCAAAACTGTATTTCCTTATGAAGTGGTATTCTTACATATCCTTTCGAGAGAAAACTGTCCTGTGCCTTCTCTTTTGAGGCTACACACTTAGACATACACGCAACATGAAAGCTTTTCGACTTACAAAGTGTTGTTTAGGAAAAACAAGATAATTTCGCACGATGCGGGATTTCCTTAAAACGTGATTTTCTGAAAAATTTTGACGAAAGAAAATTCTCCTTTTGGTTCTCTTTAGATGCTACATGTTAAGACGTACACGCCACAACAATTCTTTTCGAGATACAACGTGTAGTTTTGGAGATACAAGCTAATTTTGTACTATGCGTTATTTCTTCTCGTAAAGAGTTTCCAATGCGTACGTATATGTCTTTACTCTGCAAAACTGTATTTCCTTATGAAGTGGTATTCTTACATATCCTTTCGAGAGAAAACTGTCCTGTGCCTTCTCTTTTGAGGCTACACACTTAGACATACACGCAACATGAAAGCTTTTCGACTTACAACGTGTTGTTTAGGAAAAACAAGATAATTTCGCACGATGCGGGATTTCCTTAAAACGTGATTTTCTGAAAAATTTTGACGAAAGAAAATTCTCCTTTTGGTTCTCTTTAGATGCTACATGTTAAGACGTACACGCCACAACAATTCTTTTCGAGATACAACGTGTAGTTTTGGAGATACAAGCTAATTTTGTACGATGCGTTATTTCTTCTCGTAAAGAGTTTCCAATGCGTACGTATATGTCTTTACTCTGCAAAACTCTATTTCCTTATGAAGTGGTATTCTTACATATCCTTTCGAGAGAAAACTGTCCTGTGCCTTCTCTTTTGAGGCTACACACTTAGACATACACGCAACATGAAAGCTTTTCGACTTACAACGTGTTGTTTAGGAAAAACAAGATAATTTCGCACGATGCGGGATTTCCTTAAAACGTGATTTTCTGAAAAATTTTGACGAAAGAAAATTCTCCTTTTGGTTCTCTTTAGATGCTACATGTTAAGACGTACACGCCACAACAATTCTTTTCGAGATAAAACGTGTAGTTTTGGAGATACAAGCTAATTTTGTACTATGCGTTATTTCTTCTCGTAAAGAGTTTCCAATGCGTACGTATATGTCTTTACTCTGCAAAACTCTATTTCCTTATGAAGTGGTATTCTTACATATCCTTTCGAGAGAAAACTGTCCTGTGCCTTCTCTTTTGAGGCTACACACTTAGACATACACGCAACATGAAAGCTTTTCGACTTACAACGTGTTGTTTAGGAAAAACAAGATAATTTCGCACGATGCGGGATTTCCTTAAAACGTGATTTTCTGAAAAATTTTGACGAAAGAAAATTCTCCTTTTGGTTCTCTTTAAATGCTACATGTTAAGACGTACACACCACAACCATTCTTTTCGAGATACAACGTGTAGTTTTGGAGATACAAGCTAATTTTGTACTATGCGTTATTTCTTCTCGTAAAGAGTTTCCAATGCGTACGTATATGTCTTTACTCTGCAAAACTGTATTTCCTTATGAAGTGGTATTCTTACATATCCTTTCGAGAGAAAACAGTCCTGTGCCTTCTCTTTTGAGGCTACACACGTAGACATACACGCAACATGAAAGCTTTTCGACTTACAACGTGTTGTTTAGGAAAAACAAGATAATTTCGCACGATGCGGGATTTCCTTAAAACGTGATTTTCTGAAAAATTTTGACGAAAGAAAATTCTCCTTTTGGTTCTCTTTAGATGCTACATGTTAAGACGTACACGCCACAACAATTCTTTTCGAGATACAACGTGTAGTTTTGGAGATACAAGCTAATTTTTTACTATGCGTTATTTCTTCTCGTAAAGAGTTTCCAATGCGTACGTATATGTCTTTACTCTGCAAAACTCTATTTCCTTATGAAGTGGTATTCTTACATATCCTTTCGAGAGAAAACTGTCCTGTGCCTTCTCTTTTGAGGCTACACACTTAGACATACACGCAACATGAAAGCTTTTCGACTTACAACGTGTTGTTTAGGAAAAACAAGATAATTTCGCACGATGCGGGATTTCCTTAAAACGTGATTTTCTGAAAAATTTTGACGAAAGAAAATTCTCCTTTTGGTTCTCTTTAGATGCTACATGTTAAGACGTACACGCCACAACAATTCTTTTCGAGATACAACGTGTAGTTTTGGAGATACAAGCTAATTTTGTACTATGCGTTATTTCTTCTCGTAAAGAGTTTCCAATGCGTACGTATATGTCTTTACTCTGCAAAACTGTATTTCCTTATGAAGTGGTATTCTTACATATCCTTTCGAGAGAAAACTGTCCTGTGCCTTCTCTTTTGAGGCTACACACTTAGACATACACGCAACATGAAAGCTTTTCGACTTACAAAGTGTTGTTTAGGAAAAACAAGATAATTTCGCACGATGCGGGATTTCCTTAAAACGTGATTTTCTGAAAAATTTTGACGAAAGAAAATTCTCCTTTTGGTTCTCTTTAGATGCTACATGTTAAGACGTACACGCCACAACAATTCTTTTCGAGATACAACGTGTAGTTTTGGAGATACAAGCTAATTTTGTACTATGCGTTATTTCTTCTCGTAAAGAGTTTCCAATGCGTACGTATATGTCTTTACTCTGCAAAACTGTATTTCCTTATGAAGTGGTATTCTTACATATCCTTTCGAGAGAAAACTGTCCTGTGCCTTCTCTTTTGAGGCTACACACTTAGACATACACGCAACATGAAAGCTTTTCGACTTACAACGTGTTGTTTAGGAAAAACAAGATAATTTCGCACGATGCGGGATTTCCTTAAAACGTGATTTTCTGAAAAATTTTGACGAAAGAAAATTCTCCTTTTGGTTCTCTTTAGATGCTACATGTTAAGACGTACACGCCACAACAATTCTTTTCGAGATACAACGTGTAGTTTTGGAGATACAAGCTAATTTTGTACTATGCGTTATTTCTTCTCGTAAAGAGTTTCCAATGCGTACGTATATGTCTTTACTCTGCAAAACTGTATTTCCTTATGAAGTGGTATTCTTACATATCCTTTCGAGAGAAAACTGTCCTGTGCCTTCTCTTTTGAGGCTACACACTTAGACATACACGCAACATGAAAGCTTTTCGACTTACAACGTGTTGTTTAGGAAAAACAAGATAATTTCGCACGATGCGGGATTTCCTTAAAACGTGATTTTCTGAAAAATTTTGACGAAAGAAAATTCTCCTTTTGGTTCTCTTTAGATGCTACATGTTAAGACGTACACGCCACAACAATTCTTTTCGAGATACAACGTGGAGTTTTGGAGATACAAGCTAATTTTGTACTATGCTTTATTACTTCTCGTAAAGTGTTTCCAATGCGTACGTATATGTCTTTACTCTGCAAAACTGTATTTCCTTATGAAGTGGTATTCTTACATATCCTTTCGAGAGAAAACTGTCCTGTGCCTTCTCTTTTGAGGCTACACACTTAGACATACACGCAACATGAAAGCTTTTCGACTTACAACGTGTTGTTTAGGAAAAACAAGATAATTTCGCACGATGCGGGATTTCCTTAAAACGTGATTTTCTGAAAAATTTTGACGAAAGAAAATTCTCCTTTTGGTTCTCTTTAGATGCTACATGTTAAGACGTACACGCCACAACAATTCTTTTCGAGATACAACGTGTAGTTTTGGAGATACAAGCTAATTTTGTACTATGCGTTATTTCTTCTCGTAAAGAGTTTCCAATGCGTACGTATATGTCTTTACTCTGCAAAACTGTATTTCCTTATGAAGTGGTATTCTTACATATCCTTTCGAGAGAAAACTGTCCTGTGCCTTCTCTTTTGAGGCTACACACTTAGACATACACGCAACATGAAAGCTTTTCGACTTACAACGTGTTGTTTAGGAAAAACAAGATAATTTCGCACGATGCGGGATTTCCTTAAAACGTGATTTTCTGAAAAATTTTGACGAAAGAAAATTATCCTTTTGGTTCTCTTTAGATGCTACATGTTAAGACGTACACGCCACAACAATTCTTTTCGAGATACAACGTGTAGTTTTGGAGATACAAGCTAATTTTGTACTATGCGTTATTTCTTCTCGTAAAGAGTTTCCAATGCGTACGTATATGTCTTTACTCTGCAAAACTGTATTTCCTTATGAAGTGGTATTCTTACATATCCTTTCGAGAGAAAACTGTCCTGTGCCTTCTCTTTTGAGGCTACACACTTAGACATACACGCAACATGAAAGCTTTTCGACTTACAACGTGTTGTTTAGGAAAAACAAGATAATTTCGCACGATGCGGGATTTCCTTAAAACGTGATTTTCTGAAAAATTTTGACGAAAGAAAATTCTCCTTTTGATTCTCTTTAGATGCTACATGTTAAGACGTACACGCCACAACAATTCTTTTCGAGATACAACGTGTAGTTTTGGAGATACAAGCTAATTTTGTACGATGCGTTATTTCTTCTCGTAAAGAGTTTCCAATGCGTACGTATATGTCTTTACTCTGCAAAACTGTATTTCCTTATGAAGTGGTATTCTTACATATCCTTTCGAGAGAAAACTGTCCTGTGCCTTCTCTTTTGAGGCTACACACTTAGACATACACGCAACATGAAAGCTTTTCGACTTACAACGTGTTGTTTAGGAAAAACAAGATAATTTCGCACGATGCGGGATTTCCTTAAAACGTGATTTTCTGAAAAATTTTGACGAAAGAAAATTCTCCTTTTGGTTCTCTTTAGATGCTACATGTTAAGACGTACACGCCACAACAATTCTTTTCGAGATACAACGTGTAGTTTTGGAGATACAAGCTAATTTTGTACTATGCGTTATTTCTTCTCGTAAAGAGTTTCCAATGCGTACGTATATGTCTTTACTCTGCAAAACTGTATTTCCTTATGAAGTGGTATTCTTACATATCCTTTCGAGAGAAAACTGTCCTGTGCCTTCTCTTTTGAGGCTACACACTTAGACATACACGCAACATGAAAGCTTTTCGACTTACAACGTGTTGTTTAGGAAAAACAAGATAATTTCGCACGATGCGGGATTTCCTTAAAACGTGATTTTCTGAAAAATTTTGACGAAAGAAAATTCTCCTTTTGGTTCTCTTTAGATGCTACATGTTAAGACGTACACGCCACAACAATTCTTTTCGAGATACAACGTGTAGTTTTGGAGATACAAGCTAATTTTGTACTATGCGTTATTTCTTCTCGTAAAGAGTTTCCAATGCGTACGTATATGTCTTTACTCTGCAAAACTGTATTTCCTTATGAAGTGGTATTCTTACATATCCTTTCGAGAGAAAACTGTCCTGTGCCTTCTCTTTTGAGGCTACACACTTAGACATACACGCAACATGAAAGCTTTTCGACTTACAACGTGTTGTTTAGGAAAAACAAGATAATTTCGCACGATGCGGGATTTCCTTAAAACGTGATTTTCTGAAAAATTTTGACGAAAGAAAATTCTCCTTTTGGTTCTCTTTAGATGCTACATGTTAAGACGTACACGCCACAACAATTCTTTTCGAGATACAACGTGTAGTTTTGGAGATACAAGCTAATTTTGTACTATGCGTTATTTCTTCTCGTAAAGAGTTTCCAATGCGTACGTATATGTCTTTACTCTGCAAAACTGTATTTCCTTATGAAGTGGTATTCTTACATATCCTTTCGAGAGAAAACTGTCCTGTGCCTTCTCTTTTGAGGCTACACACTTAGACATACACGCAACATGAAAGCTTTTCGACTTACAACGTGTTGTTTAGGAAAAACAAGATAATTTCGCACGATGCGGGATTTCCTTAAAACGTGATTTTCTGAAAAATTTTGACGAAAGAAAATTCTCCTTTTGGTTCTCTTTAGATGCTACATGTTAAGACGTACACGCCACAACAATTCTTTTCGAGATACAACGTGTAGTTTTGGAGATACAAGCTAATTTTGTACGATGCGTTATTTCTTCTCGTAAAGAGTTTCCAATGCGTACGTATATGTCTTTACTCTGCAAAACTGTATTTCCTTATGAAGTGGTATTCTTACATATCCTTTCGAGAGAAAACTGTCCTGTGCCTTCTCTTTGAGGCTACACACGTAGACATACACGCAACATGAAAGCTTTTCGACTTACAACGTGTTGTTTAGGAAAAACAAGATAATTTCGCACGATGCGGGAATTTCTTAAAACGTGATTTTCTGAAAAATTTTGACAAAACAAAATTCTCCTTTTGGTTCTCTTTAGATGCTACATGTTAAGACGTACACGCCACAACAATTCTTTTCGAGATACAACGTGTAGTTTTGGAGATACAAGCTAATTTTGTACGATGCGTTATTTCTTCTCGTAAAGAGTTTCCAATGCGTACGTATATGTCTTTACTCTGCAAAACTGTATTTCCTTATGAAGTGGTATTCTTACATATCCTTTCGAGAGAAAACTGTCCTGTGCCTTCTCTTTTGAGGCTACACACTTAGACATACACGCAACATGAAAGCTTTTCGACTTACAACGTGTTGTTTAGGAAAAACAAGATAATTTCGCACGATGCGGGATTTCCTTAAAACGTGATTTTCTGAAAAATTTTGACGAAAGAAAATTCTCCTTTTGGTTCTCTTTAGATGCTACATGTTAAGACGTACACGCCACAACAATTCTTTTTGAGATACAACGTGTAGTTTTGGAGATACAAGCTAATTTTGTACGATGCGTTATTTCTTCTCGTAAAGAGTTTCCAATGCGTACGTATATGTCTTTACTCTGCAAAACTGTATTTCCTTATGAAGTGGTATTCTTACATATCCTTTCGAGAGAAAACTGTCCTGTGCCTTCTCTTTTGAGGCTACACACTTAGATATACACGCAACATGAAAGCTTTTGGACTTACAACGTGTTGTTTAGGAAAAACAAGATAATTTCGCACGATGCGGGATTTCCTTAAAACGTGATTTTCTGAAAAATTTTGACGAAAGAAAATTCTCCTTTTGGTTCTCTTTAGATGCTACATGTTAAGACGTACACGCCACAACAATTCTTTTCGAGATACAACGTGTAGTTTTGGAGATACAAACTAATTTTGTACTATGCGTTATTTCTTCTCGTAAAGAGTTTCCAATGCGTACGTATATGTCTTTACTCTGCAAAACTGTATTTCCTTATGAATTGGTATTCTTACATATCCTTTCGAGAGAAAACTGTCCTGTGCCTTCTCTTTTGAGGCTACACACTTAGACATACACGCAACATGAAAGCTTTTCGACTTACAACGTGTTGTTTAGGAAAAACAAGATAATTTCGCACGATGCGGGATTTCCTTAAAACGTGATTTTCTGAAAAATTTTGACGAAAGAAAATTCTCCTTTTGGTTCTCTTTAGATGCTACATGTTAAGACGTACACGCCACAACAATTCTTTTCGAGATACAACGTGTAGTTTTGGAGATACAAGCTAATTTTTTACTATGCGTTATTTCTTCTCGTAAAGAGTTTCCAATGCGTACGTATATGTCTTTACTCTGCAAAACTGTATTTCCTTATGAAGTGGTATTCTTACATATCCTTTCGAGAGAAAACTGTCCTGTGCCTTCTCTTTTGAGGCTACACACTTAGACATACACGCAACATGAAAGCTTTTCGACTTACAACGTGTTGTTTAGGAAAAACAAGATAATTTCGCACGATGCGGGATTTCCTTAAAACGTGATTTTCTGAAAAATTTTGACGAAAGAAAATTCTCCTTTTGGTTCTCTTTAGATGCTACATGTTAAGACGTACACGCCACAACAATTCTTTTCGAGATACAACGTGTAGTTTTGGAGATACAAACTAATTTTGTACTATGCGTTATTTCTTCTCGTAAAGAGTTTCCAATGCGTACGTATATGTCTTTACTCTGCAAAACTGTATTTCCTTATGAATTGGTATTCTTACATATCCTTTCGAGAGAAAACTGTCCTGTGCCTTCTCTTTTGAGGCTACACACTTAGACATACACGCAACATGAAAGCTTTTCGACTTACAACGTGTTGTTTAGGAAAAACAAGATAATTTCGCACGATGCGGGATTTCCTTAAAACGTGATTTTCTGAAAAATTTTGACGAAAGAAAATTCTCCTTTTGGTTCTCTTTAGATGCTACATGTTAAGACGTACACGCCACAACAATTCTTTTCGAGATACAACGTGTAGTTTTGGAGATACAAGCTAATTTTGTACTATGCGTTATTTCTTCTCGTAAAGAGTTTCCAATGCGTACGTATATGTCTTTACTCTGCAAAACTGTATTTCCTTATGAAGTGGTATTCTTACATATCCTTTCGAGAGAAAACTGTCCTGTGCCTTCTCTTTTGAGGCTACACACTTAGACATACACGCAACATGAAAGCTTTTCGACTTACAACGTGTTGTTTAGGAAAAACAAGATAATTTCGCACGATGCGGGATTTCCTTAAAACGTGATTTTCTGAAAAATTTTGACGAAAGAAAATTCTCCTTTTGGTTCTCTTTAGATGCTACATGTTAAGACGTACACGCCACAACAATTCTTTTCGAGATAAAACATGTAGTTTTGGAGATACAAGCTAATTTTGTACTATGCGTTATTTCTTCTCGTAAAGAGTTTCCAATGCGTACGTATATGTCTTTACGCTGCAAAACTGTATTTCCTTATGAAGTGGTATTCTTACATATCCTTTCGAGAGAAAACTGTCCTGTGCCTTCTCTTTTGAGGCTACACACTTAGACATACACGCAACATGAAAGCTTTTCGACTTACAACGTGTTGTTTAGGAAAAACAAGATAATTTCGCACGATGCGGGATTTCCTTAAAACGTGATTTTCTGAAAAATTTTGACGAAAGAAAATTCTCCTTTTGGTTCTCTTTAGAAGCTACATGTTAAGACGTACACGCCACAACCATTCTTTTCGAGATACAACGTGTAGTTTTGGAGATACAAGCTAATTTTGTACTATGCGTTATTTCTTCTCGTAAAGAGTTTCCAATGCGTACGTATATGTCTTTACTCTGCAAAACTGTATTTCCTTATGAAGTGGTATTCTTACATATCCTTTCGAGAGAAAACTGTCCTGTGCCTTCTCTTTTGAGGCTACACACTTAGACATACACGCAACATGAAAGCTTTTCGACTTACAACGTGTTGTTTAGGAAAAACAAGATAATTTCGCACGATGCGGGATTTCCTTAACACGTGATTTTCTGAAAAATTTTGACGAAAGAAAATTCTCCTTTTGGTTCTCTTTAGATGCTACATGTTAAGACGTACACGCCACAACAATTCTTTTCGAGATACAACGTGTAGTTTTGGAGATACAAGCTAATTTTGTACTATGCCTTATTTCTTCTCGTAAAGAGTTTCCAATGCTTACGTATATGTCTTTACTCTGCAAAACTGTATTTCCTTATGAAGTGGTATTCTTACATATCCTTTCGAGAGAAAACTGTCCTGTGCCTTCTCTTTTGAGGCTACACACGTAGACATACACGCAACATGAAAGCTTTTCGACTTACAACGTGTTGTTTAGGAAAAACAAGATAATTTCGCACGATGCGGGATTTCCTTAAAACGTGATTTTCTGAAAAATTTTGACGAAAGAAAATTCTCCTTTTGGTTCTCTTTAGATGCTACATGTTAAGACGTACACGCCACAACAATTCTTTTCGAGATACAACGTGTAGTTTTGGAGATACAAGCTAATTTTGTACGATGCGTTATTTCTTCTCGTAAAGAGTTTCCAATGCGTACGTTTATGTCTTTACTCTGCAAAACTGTATTTCCTTATGAAGTGGTATTCTTACATATCCTTTCGAGAGAAAACTGTCCTGTGCCTTCTCTTTTGAGGCTACACACTTAGACATACACGCAACATGAAAGCTTTTCGACTTACAACGTGTTGTTTAGGAAAAACAAGATAATTTCGCACGATGCGGGATTTCCTTAAAACGTGATTTTCTGAAAAATTTTGACGAAAGAAAATTCTCCTTTTGGTTCTCTTTAGATGCTACATGTTAAGACGTACACGCCACAACAATTCTTTTCGAGATACAACGTGTAGTTTTGGAGATACAAGCTAATTTTGTACGATGCGTTATTTCTTCTCGTAAAGAGTTTCCAATGCGTACGTATGTGTCTTTACTCTGCAAAACTGTATTTCCTTATGAAGTGGTATTCTTACATATCCTTTCGAGAGAAAACTGTCCTGTGCCTTCTCTTTTGAGGCTACACACTTAGACATACACGCAACATGAAAGCTTTTCGACTTACAACCTGTTGTTTAGGAAAAACAAGATAATTTCGCACGATGCGGGATTTCCTTAAAACGTGATTTTCTGAAAAATTTTGACGAAAGAAAATTCTCCTTTTGGTTCTCTTTAGAAGCTACATGTTAAGACGTACACGCCACAACCATTCTTTTCGAGATACAACGTGTAGTTTTGGAGATACAAGCTAATTTTGTACTATGCGTTATTTCTTCTCGTAAAGAGTTTCCAATGCGTACGTATATGTCTTTACTCTGCAAAACTGTATTTCCTTATGAAGTGGTATTCTTACATATCCTTTCGAGAGAAAACTGTCCTGTGCCTTCTCTTTTGAGGCTACACACTTAGACATACACGCAACATGAAAGCTTTTCGACTTACAACGTGTTGTTTAGGAAAAACAAGATAATTTCGCACGATGCGGGATTTCCTTAACACGTGATTTTCTGAAAAATTTTGACGAAAGAAAATTCTCCTTTTGGTTCTCTTTAGATGCTACATGTTAAGACGTACACGCCACAACAATTCTTTTCGAGATACAACGTGTAGTTTTGGAGATACAAGCTAATTTTGTACTATGCCTTATTTCTTCTCGTAAAGAGTTTCCAATGCTTACGTATATGTCTTTACTCTGCAAAACTGTATTTCCTTATGAAGTGGTATTCTTACATATCCTTTCGAGAGAAAACTGTCCTGTGCCTTCTCTTTTGAGGCTACACACGTAGACATACACGCAACATGAAAGCTTTTCGACTTACAACGTGTTGTTTAGGAAAAACAAGATAATTTCGCACGATGCGGGATTTCCTTAAAACGTGATTTTCTGAAAAATTTTGACGAAAGAAAATTCTCCTTTTGGTTCTCTTTAGATGCTACATGTTAAGACGTACACGCCACAACAATTCTTTTCGAGATACAACGTGTAGTTTTGGAGATACAAGCTAATTTTGTACGATGCGTTATTTCTTCTCGTAAAGAGTTTCCAATGCGTACGTTTATGTCTTTACTCTGCAAAACTGTATTTCCTTATGAAGTGGTATTCTTACATATCCTTTCGAGAGAAAACTGTCCTGTGCCTTCTCTTTTGAGGCTACACACTTAGACATACACGCAACATGAAAGCTTTTCGACTTACAACGTGTTGTTTAGGAAAAACAAGATAATTTCGCACGATGCGGGATTTCCTTAAAACGTGATTTTCTGAAAAATTTTGACGAAAGAAAATTCTCCTTTTGGTTCTCTTTAGATGCTACATGTTAAGACGTACACGCCACAACAATTCTTTTCGAGATACAACGTGTAGTTTTGGAGATACAAGCTAATTTTGTACTATGCGTTATTTCTTCTCGTAAAGAGTTTCCAATGCGTACGTATATGTCTTTACTCTGCAAAACTGTATTTCCTTATGAAGTGGTATTCTTACATATCCTTTCGAGAGAAAACTGTCCTGTGCCTTCTCTTTTGAGGCTACACACTTAGACATACACGCAACATGAAAGCTTTTCGACTTACAACGTGTTGTTTAGGAAAAACAAGATAATTTCGCACGATGCGGGATTTCCTTAAAACGTGATTTTCTGAAAAATTTTGACGAAAGAAAATTCTCCTTTTGGTTCTCTTTAGATGCTACATGTTAAGACGTACACGCCACAACAATTCTTTTCGAGATACAACGTGTAGTTTTGGAGATACAAGCTAATTTTGTACGATGCGTTATTTCTTCTCGTAAAGAGTTTCCAATGCGTACGTATGTGTCTTTACTCTGCAAAACTGTATTTCCTTATGAAGTGGTATTCTTACATATCCTTTCGAGAGAAAACTGTCCTGTGCCTTCTCTTTTGAGGCTACACACTTAGACATACACGCAACATGAAAGCTTTTCGACTTACAACGTGTTGTTTAGGAAAAACAAGATAATTTCGCACGATGCGGGATTTCCTTAAAACGTGATTTTCTGAAACATTTTGACGAAAGAAAATTCTCCTTTTGGTTCTCTTTAGATGCTACATGTTAAGACGTACACGCCACAACAATTCTTTTCGAGATACAACGTGTAGTTTTGGAGATACAAGCTAATTTTGTACGATGCGTTATTTCTTCTCGTAAAGAGTTTCCAATGCGTATGTATATGTCTTTACTCTGCAAAACTGTATTTCCTTATGAAGTGGTATTCTTACATATCCTTTCGAGAGAAAACTGTCCTGTGCCTTCTCTTTTGAGGCTACACACTTAGACATACACGCAACATGAAAGCTTTTCGACTTACAACGTGTTGTTTAGGAAAAACAAGATAATTTCGCACGATGCGGGATTTCCTTAAAACGTGATTTTCTGAAAAATTTTGACGAAAGAAAATTCTCCTTTTGGTTCTCTTTAGATGCTACATGTTAAGACGTACACGCCACAACAATTCTTTTCGAGATACAACGTGTAGTTTTGGAGATACAAGCTAATTTTGTACTATGCGTTATTTCTTCTCGTAAAGAGTTTCCAATGCGTACGTATATGTCTTTACTCTGCAAAACTGTATTTCCTTATGAAGTGGTATTCTTACATATCCTTTCGAGAGAAAACTGTCCTGTGCCTTCTCTTTTGAGGCTACACACTTAGACATACACGCAACATGAAAGCTTTTCGACTTACAACGTGTTGTTTAGGAAAAACAAGATAATTTCTCACGATGCGGGATTTCCTTAAAACGTGATTTTCTGAAAAATTTTGACGAAAGAAAATTCTCCTTTTGGTTCTCTTTAGATGCTACATGTTAAGACGTACACGCCACAACAATTCTTTTCGAGATAAAACATGTAGTTTTGGAGATACAAGCTAATTTTGTACTATGCGTTATTTCTTCTCGTAAAGAGTTTCCAATGCGTACGTATATGTCTTTATGCTGCAAAACTGTATTTCCTTATGAAGTGGTATTCTTACATATCCTTTCGAGAGAAAACTGTCCTGTGCCTTCTCTTTTGAGGCTACACACTTAGACATACACGCAACATGAAAGCTTTTCGACTTACAACGTGTTGTTTAGGAAAAACAAGATAATTTCGCACGATGCGGGATTTCCTTAAAACGTGATTTTCTGAAAAATTTTGACGAAAGAAAATTCTCCTTTTGGTTCTCTTTAGAAGCTACATGTTAAGACGTACACGCCACAACCATTCTTTTCGAGATACAACGTGTAGTTTTGGAGATACAAGCTAATTTTGTACTATGCGTTATTTCTTCTCGTAAAGAGTTTCCAATGCGTACGTATATGTCTTTACTCTGCAAAACTGTATTTCCTTATGAAGTGGTATTCTTACATATCCTTTCGAGAGAAAACTGTCCTGTGCCTTCTCTTTTGAGGCTACACACTTAGACATACACGCAACATGAAAGCTTTTCGACTTACAACGTGTTGTTTAGGAAAAACAAGATAATTTCGCACGATGCGGGATTTCCTTAACACGTGATTTTCTGAAAAATTTTGACGAAAGAAAATTCTCCTTTTGGTTCTCTTTAGATGCTACATGTTAAGACGTACACGCCACAACAATTCTTTTCGAGATACAACGTGTAGTTTTGGAGATACAAGCTAATTTTGTACTATGCCTTATTTCTTCTCGTAAAGAGTTTCCAATGCTTACGTATATGTCTTTACTCTGCAAAACTGTATTTCCTTATGAAGTGGTATTCTTACATATCCTTTCGAGAGAAAACTGTCCTGTGCCTTCTCTTTTGAGGCTACACACGTAGACATACACGCAACATGAAAGCTTTTCGACTTACAACGTGTTGTTTAGGAAAAACAAGATAATTTCGCACGATGCGGGATTTCCTTAAAACGTGATTTTCTGAAAAATTTTGACGAAAGAAAATTCTCCTTTTGGTTCTCTTTAGATGCTACATGTTAAGACGTACACGCCACAACAATTCTTTTCGAGATACAACGTGTAGTTTTGGAGATACAAGCTAATTTTGTACGATGCGTTATTTCTTCTCGTAAAGAGTTTCCAATGCGTACGTTTATGTCTTTACTCTGCAAAACTGTATTTCCTTATGAAGTGGTATTCTTACATATCCTTTCGAGAGAAAACTGTCCTGTGCCTTCTCTTTTGAGGCTACACACTTAGACATACACGCAACATGAAAGCTTTTCGACTTACAACGTGTTGTTTAGGAAAAACAAGATAATTTCGCACGATGCGGGATTTCCTTAAAACGTGATTTTCTGAAAAATTTTGACGAAAGAAAATTCTCCTTTTGGTTCTCTTTAGATGCTACATGTTAAGACGTACACGCCACAACAATTCTTTTCGAGATACAACGTGTAGTTTTGGAGATACAAGCTAATTTTGTACGATGCGTTATTTCTTCTCGTAAAGAGTTTCCAATGCGTACGTATGTGTCTTTACTCTGCAAAACTGTATTTCCTTATGAAGTGGTATTCTTACATATCCTTTCGAGAGAAAACTGTCCTGTGCCTTCTCTTTTGAGGCTACACACTTAGACATACACGCAACATGAAAGCTTTTCGACTTACAACCTGTTGTTTAGGAAAAACAAGATAATTTCGCACGATGCGGGATTTCCTTAAAACGTGATTTTCTGAAAAATTTTGACGAAAGAAAATTCTCCTTTTGGTTCTCTTTAGAAGCTACATGTTAAGACGTACACGCCACAACCATTCTTTTCGAGATACAACGTGTAGTTTTGGAGATACAAGCTAATTTTGTACTATGCGTTATTTCTTCTCGTAAAGAGTTTCCAATGCGTACGTATATGTCTTTACTCTGCAAAACTGTATTTCCTTATGAAGTGGTATTCTTACATATCCTTTCGAGAGAAAACTGTCCTGTGCCTTCTCTTTTGAGGCTACACACTTAGACATACACGCAACATGAAAGCTTTTCGACTTACAACGTGTTGTTTAGGAAAAACAAGATAATTTCGCACGATGCGGGATTTCCTTAACACGTGATTTTCTGAAAAATTTTGACGAAAGAAAATTCTCCTTTTGGTTCTCTTTAGATGCTACATGTTAAGACGTACACGCCACAACAATTCTTTTCGAGATACAACGTGTAGTTTTGGAGATACAAGCTAATTTTGTACTATGCCTTATTTCTTCTCGTAAAGAGTTTCCAATGCTTACGTATATGTCTTTACTCTGCAAAACTGTATTTCCTTATGAAGTGGTATTCTTACATATCCTTTCGAGAGAAAACTGTCCTGTGCCTTCTCTTTTGAGGCTACACACGTAGACATACACGCAACATGAAAGCTTTTCGACTTACAACGTGTTGTTTAGGAAAAACAAGATAATTTCGCACGATGCGGGATTTCCTTAAAACGTGATTTTCTGAAAAATTTTGACGAAAGAAAATTCTCCTTTTGGTTCTCTTTAGATGCTACATGTTAAGACGTACACGCCACAACAATTCTTTTCGAGATACAACGTGTAGTTTTGGAGATACAAGCTAATTTTGTACGATGCGTTATTTCTTCTCGTAAAGAGTTTCCAATGCGTACGTTTATGTCTTTACTCTGCAAAACTGTATTTCCTTATGAAGTGGTATTCTTACATATCCTTTCGAGAGAAAACTGTCCTGTGCCTTCTCTTTTGAGGCTACACACTTAGACATACACGCAACATGAAAGCTTTTCGACTTACAACGTGTTGTTTAGGAAAAACAAGATAATTTCGCACGATGCGGGATTTCCTTAAAACGTGATTTTCTGAAAAATTTTGACGAAAGAAAATTCTCCTTTTGGTTCTCTTTAGATGCTACATGTTAAGACGTACACGCCACAACAATTCTTTTCGAGATACAACGTGTAGTTTTGGAGATACAAGCTAATTTTGTACGATGCGTTATTTCTTCTCGTAAAGAGTTTCCAATGCGTACGTATGTGTCTTTACTCTGCAAAACTGTATTTCCTTATGAAGTGGTATTCTTACATATCCTTTCGAGAGAAAACTGTCCTGTGCCTTCTCTTTTGAGGCTACACACTTAGACATACACGCAACATGAAAGCTTTTCGACTTACAACCTGTTGTTTAGGAAAAACAAGATAATTTCGCACGATGCGGGATTTCCTTAAAACGTGATTTTCTGAAAAATTTTGACGAAAGAAAATTCTCCTTTTGGTTCTCTTTAGATGCTACATGTTAAGACGTACACGCCACAACAATTCTTTTCGAGATACAACGTGTAGTTTTGGAGATACAAGCTAATTTTGTACGATGCGTTATTTCTTCTCGTAAAGAGTTTCCAATGCGTACGTATATGTCTTTACTCTGCAAAACTGTATTTCCTTATGAAGTGGTATTCTTACATATCCTTTCGAGAGAAAACTGTCCTGTGCCTTCTCTTTTGAGGCTACACACTTAGACATACACGCAACATGAATGCTTTTCGACTTACAACGTGTTGTTTAGGAAAAACAAGATAATTTCGCACGATGCGGGATTTCCTTAAAACGTGATTTTCTGAAAAATTTTGACGAAAGAAAATTCTCCTTTTGGTTCTCTTTAGATGCTACATGTTAAGACGTACACGCCACAACAATTCTTTTCGAGATACAACGTGTAGTTTTGGAGATACAAGCTAATTTTGTACGATGCGTTATTTCTTCTCGTAAAGAGTTTCCAATGCGTACGTATATGTCTTTACTCTGCAAAACTGTATTTCCTTATGAAGTGGTATTCTTACATATCCTTTCGAGAGAAAACTGTCCTGTGCCTTCTCTTTTGAGGCTACACACTTAGACATACACGCAACATGAAAGCTTTTCGACTTACAACGTGTTGTTTAGGAAAAACAAGATAATTTCGCACGATGCGGGATTTCCTTAAAACGTGATTTTCTGAAAAATTTTGACGAAAGAAAATTCTCCTTTTGGTTCTCTTTAGATGCTACATGTTAAGACGTACACGCCACAACAATTCTTTTCGAGATACAACGTGTAGTTTTGGAGATACAAGCTAATTTTGTACGATGCGTTATTTCTTCTCGTAAAGAGTTTCCAATGCGTACGTATATGTCTTTACTCTGCAAAACTCTATTTCCTTATGAAGTGGTATTCTTACATATCCTTTCGAGAGAAAACTGTCCTGTGCCTTCTCTTTTGAGGCTACACACTTAGACATACACGCAACATGAAAGCTTTTCGACTTACAACGTGTTGTTTAGGAAAAACAAGATAATTTCGCACGATGCGGGATTTCCTTAAAACGTGATTTTCTGAAAAATTTTGACGAAAGAAAATTCTCCTTTTGGTTCTCTTTAGATGCTACATGTTAAGACGTACACGCCACAACAATTCTTTTCGAGATACAACGTGTAGTTTTGGAGATACAAGCTAATTTTGTACTATGCGTTATTTCTTCTCGTAAAGAGTTTCCAATGCGTACGTATATGTCTTTACTCTGCAAAACTCTATTTCCTTATGAAGTGGTATTCTTACATATCCTTTCGAGAGAAAACTGTCCTGTGCCTTCTCTTTTGAGGCTACACACTTAGACATACACGCAACATGAAAGCTTTTCGACTTACAACGTGTTGTTTAGGAAAAACAAGATAATTTCGCACGATGCGGGATTTCCTTAAAACGTGATTTTCTGAAAAATTTTGACGAAAGAAAATTCTCCTTTTGGTTCTCTTTAGATGCTACATGTTAAGACGTACACGCCACAACCATTCTTTTCGAGATACAACGTGTAGTTTTGGAGATACAAGCTAATTTTGTACTATGCGTTATTTCTTCTCGTAAAGAGTTTCCAATGCGTACGTATATGTCTTTACTCTGCAAAACTGTATTTCCTTATGAAGTGGTATTCTTACATATCCTTTCGAGAGAAAACTGTCCTGTGCCTTCTCTTTTGAGGCTACACACTTAGACATACACACAACATGAAAGCTTTTCGACTTACAACGTGTTGTTGAGGAAAAACAAGATAATTTCGCACGATGCGGGATTTCCTTAAAACGTGATTTTCTGAAAAATTTTGACGAAAGAAAATTCTCCTTTTGGTTCTCTTTAGATGCTACATGTTAAGACGTACACGCCACAACAATTCTTTTCGAGATACAACGTGTAGTTTTGGAGATACAAGCTAATTTTGTACTATGCGTTATTTCTTCTCGTAAAGAGTTTCCAATGCGTACGTATATGTCTTTACTCTGCAAAACTGTATTTCCTTATGAAGTGGTATTCTTACATATCCTTTCGAGAGAAAACTGTCCTGTGCCTTCTCTTTTGAGGCTACACACTTAGACATACACGCAACATGAAAGCTTTTCGACTTACAACGTGTTGTTTAGGAAAAACAAGATAATTTCGCACGATGCAGGATTTCCTTAAAACGTGATTTTCTGAAAAATTTTGACGAAAGAAAATTCTCCTTTTGGTTCTCTTTAGATGCTACATGTTAAGACGTACACGCCACAACAATTCTTTTCGAGATACAACGTGTAGTTTTGGAGATACAAGCTAATTTTGTACTATGCGTTATTTCTTCTCGTAAAGAGTTTCCAATGCGTACGTATATGTCTTTACTCTGCAAAACTGTATTTCCTTATGAAGTGGTATTCTTACATATCCTTTCGAGAGAAAACTGTCCTGTGCCTTCTCTTTTGAGGCTACACACTTAGACATACACGCAACATGAAAGCTTTTCGACTTACAACGTGTTGTTTAGGAAAAACAAGATAATTTCGCACGATGCGGGATTTCCTTAAAACGTGATTTTCTGAAAAATTTTGACGAAAGAAAATTCTCCTTTTGGTTCTCTTTAGATGCTACATGTTAAGACGTACACGCCACAACAATTCTTTTCGAGATACAACGTGTAATTTTGGAGATACAAGCTAATTTTGTACGATGCGTTATTTCTTCTCGTAAAGAGTTTCCAATGCGTACGTATATGTCTTTACTCTGCAAAACTGTATTTCCTTATGAAGTGGTATTCTTACATATCCTTTCGAGAGAAAACTGTCCTGTGCCTTCTCTTTTGAGGCTACACACTTAGACATACACGCAACATGAAAGCTTTTCGACTTACAACGTGTTGTTTAGGAAAAACAAGATAATTTCGCACGATGCGGGATTTCCTTAAAACGTGATTTTCTGAAAAATTTTGACGAAAGAAAATTCTCCTTTTGGTTCTCTTTAGATGCTACATGTTAAGACGTACACGCCACAACAATTCTTTTCGAGATACAACGTGTAGTTTTGGAGATACAAGCTAATTTTGTACGATGCGTTATTTCTTCTCGTAAAGAGTTTCCAATGCGTACGTATATGTCTTTACTCTGCAAAACTGTATTTCCTTATGAAGTGGTATTCTTACATATCCTTTCGAGAGAAAACTGTCCTGTGCCTTCTCTTTTGAGGCTACACACTTAGACATACACGCAACATGAAAGCTTTTCGACTTACAACGTGTTGTTTAGGAAAAACAAGATAATTTCGCACGATGCGGGATTTCCTTAAAACGTGATTTTCTGAAAAATTTTGACGAAAGAAAATTCTCCTTTTGGTTCTCTTTAGATGCTACATGTTAAGACGTACACGCCACAACAATTCTTTTCGAGATACAACGTGTAGTTTTGGAGATACAAGCTAATTTTGTACTATGCGTTATTTCTTCTCGTAAAGAGTTTCCAATGCGTACGTATATGTCTTTACTCTGCAAAACTGTATTTCCTTATGAAGTGGTATTCTTACATATCCTTTCGAGAGAAAACTGTCCTGTGCCTTCTCTTTTGAGGCTACACACTTAGACATACACGCAACATGAAAGCTTTTCGACTTACAACGTGTTGTTTAGGAAAAACAAGATAATTTCGCACGATGCGGGATTTCCTTAAAACGTGATTTTCTGAAAAATTTTGACGAAAGAAAATTCTCCTTTTGGTTCTCTTTAGATGCTACATGTTAAGACGTACACGCCACAACAATTCTTTTCGAGATACAACGTGTAGTTTTGGAGATACAAGCTAATTTTGTACGATGCGTTATTTCTTCTCGTAAAGAGTTTCCAATGCGTACGTATATGTCTTTACTCTGCAAAACTGTATTTCCTTATGAAGTGGTATTCTTACATATCCTTTCGAGAGAAAACTGTCCTGTGCCTTCTCTTTTGAGGCTACACACTTAGACATACACGCAACATGAAAGCTTTTCGACTTACAACGTGTTGTTTAGGAAAAACAAGATAATTTCGCACGATGCGGGATTTCCTTAAAACGTGATTTTCTGAAAAATTTTGACGAAAGAAAATTCTCCTTTTGGTTCTCTTTAGATGCTACATGTTAAGACGTACACGCCACAACAATTCTTTTCGAGATACAACGTGTAGTTTTGGAGATACAAGCTAATTTTGTACTATGCGTTATTTCTTCTCGTAAAGAGTTTCCAATGCGTACGTATATGTCTTTACTCTGCAAAACTGTATTTCCTTATGAAGTGGTATTCTTACATATCCTTTCGAGAGAAAACTGTCCTGTGCCTTCTCTTTTGAGGCTACACACTTAGACATACACGCAACATGAAAGCTTTTCGACTTACAACGTGTTGTTTAGGAAAAACAAGATAATTTCGCACGATGCGGGATTTCCTTAAAACGTGATTTTCTGAAAAATTTTGACGAAAGAAAATTCTCCTTTTGGTTCTCTTTAGATGCTACATGTTAAGACGTACACGCCACAACAATTCTTTTCGAGATACAACGTGTAGTTTTGGAGATACAAGCTAATTTTGTACTATGCGTTATTTCTTCTCGTAAAGAGTTTCCAATGCGTACGTATATGTCTTTACTCTGCAAAACTGTATTTCCTTATGAAGTGGTATTCTTACATATCCTTTCGAGAGAAAACTGTCCTGTGCGTTCTCTTTTGAGGCTACACACTTAGACATACACGCAACATGAAAGCTTTTCGACTTACAACGTGTTGTTTAGGAAAAACAAGATAATTTCGCACGTTGCGGGATTTCCTTAAAACGTGATTTTCTGAAAAATTTTGACGAAAGAAAATTCTCCTTTTGGTTCTCTTTAGATGCTACATGTTAAGACGTACACGCCACAACAATTCTTTTCGAGATACAACGTGTAGTTTTGGAGATACAAACTAATTTTGTACTATGCGTTATTTCTTCTCGTAAAGAGTTTCCAATGCGTACGTATATGTCTTTACTCTGCAAAACTGTATTTCCTTATGAAGTGGTATTCTTACATATCCTTTCGAGAGAAAACTGTCCTGTGCCTTCTCTTTTGAGGCTACACACTTAGACATACACGCAACATGAAAGCTTTTCGACTTACAACGTGTTGTTTAGGAAAAACAAGATAATTTCGCACGATGCGGGATTTCCTTAAAACGTGATTTTCTGAAAAATTTTGACGAAAGAAAATTCTCCTTTTGGTTCTCTTTAGATGCTACATGTTAAGACGTACACGCCACAACAATTCTTTTCGAGATACAACGTGTAGTTTTGGAGATACAAGCTAATTTTGTACTATGCGTTATTTCTTCTCGTAAAGAGTTTCCAATGCGTACGTATATGTCTTTACTCTGCAAAACTGTATTTCCTTATGAAGTGGTATTCTTACATATCCTTTCGAGAGAAAACTGTCCTGTGCCTTCTCTTTTGAGGCTACACACTTAGACATACACGCAACATGAAAGCTTTTCGACTTACAACGTGTTGTTTAGGAAAAACAAGATAATTTCGCACGATGCGGGATTTCCTTAAAACGTGATTTTCTGAAAAATTTTGACGAAAGAAAATTCTCCTTTTGGTTCTCTTTAGATGCTACATGTTAAGACGTACACGCCACAACAATTCTTTTCGAGATACAACGTGTAGTTTTGGAGATACAAGCTAATTTTGTACTATGCGTTATTTCTTCTCGTAAAGAGTTTCCAATGCGTACGTATATGTCTTTACGCTGCAAAACTGTATTTCCTTATGAAGTGGTATTCTTACATATCCTTTCGAGAGAAAACTGTCCTGTGCCTTCTCTTTTGAGGCTACACACTTAGACATACACGCAACATGAAAGCTTTTCGACTTACAACGTGTTGTTTAGGAAAAACAAGATAATTTCGCACGATGCGGGATTTCCTTAAAACGTGATTTTCTGAAAAATTTTGACGAAAGAAAATTCTCCTTTTGGTTCTCTTTAGAAGCTACATGTTAAGACGTACACGCCACAACAATTCTTTTCGAGATACAACGTGTAGTTTTGGAGATACAAGCTAATTTTGTACTATGCGTTATTTCTTCTCGTAAAGAGTTTCCAATGCGTACGTATATGTCTTTACTCTGCAAAACTGTATTTCCTTATGAAGTGGTATTCTTACATATCCTTTCGAGAGAAAACTGTCCTGTGCCTTCTCTTTTGAGGCTACACACTTAGACATACACGCAACATGAAAGCTTTTCGACTTACAACGTGTTGTTTAGGAAAAACAAGATAATTTCGCACGATGCGGGATTTCCTTAACACGTGATTTTCTGAAAAATTTTGACGAAAGAAAATTCTCCTTTTGGTTCTCTTTAGATGCTACATGTTAAGACGTACACGCCACAACAATTCTTTTCGAGATACAACGTGTAGTTTTGGAGATACAAGCTAATTTTGTACTATGCGTTATTTCTTCTCGTAAAGAGTTTCCAATGCGTACGTATATGTCTTTACTCTGCAAAACTGTATTTCCTTATGAAGTGGTATTCTTACATATCCTTTCGAGAGAAAACTGTCCTGTGCCTTCTCTTTTGAGGCTACACACTTAGACATACACGCAACATGAAAGCTTTTCGACTTACAACGTGTTGTTTAGGAAAAACAAGATAATTTCGCACGATGCGGGATTTCCTTAACACGTGATTTTCTGAAAAATTTTGACGAAAGAAAATTCTCCTTTTGGTTCTCTTTAGATGCTACATGTTAAGACGTACACGCCACAACAATTCTTTTCGAGATACAACGTGTAGTTTTGGAGATACAAGCTAATTTTGTACTATGCGTTATTTCTTCTCGTAAAGAGTTTCCAATGCGTACGTATATGTCTTTACTCTGCAAAACTGTATTTCCTTATGAAGTGGTATTCTTACATATCCTTTCGAGAGAAAACTGTCCTGTGCGTTCTCTTTTGAGGCTACACACTTAGACATACACGCAACATGAAAGCTTTTCGACTTACAACGTGTTGTTTAGGAAAAACAAGATAATTTCGCACGTTGCGGGATTTCCTTAAAACGTGATTTTCTGAAAAATTTTGACGAAAGAAAATTCTCCTTTTGGTTCTCTTTAGATGCTACATGTTAAGACGTACACGCCACAACAATTCTTTTCGAGATACAACGTGTAGTTTTGGAGATACAAACTAATTTTGTACTATGCGTTATTTCTTCTCGTAAAGAGTTTCCAATGCGTACGTATATGTCTTTACTCTGCAAAACTGTATTTCCTTATGAAGTGGTATTCTTACATATCCTTTCGAGAGAAAACTGTCCTGTGCCTTCTCTTTTGAGGCTACACACTTAGACATACACGCAACATGAAAGCTTTTCGACTTACAACGTGTTGTTTAGGAAAAACAAGATAATTTCGCACGATGCGGGATTTCCTTAAAACGTGATTTTCTGAAAAATTTTGACGAAAGAAAATTCTCCTTTTGGTTCTCTTTAGATGCTACATGTTAAGACGTACACGCCACAACAATTCTTTTCGAGATACAACGTGTAGTTTTGGAGATACAAGCTAATTTTGTACTATGCGTTATTTCTTCTCGTAAAGAGTTTCCAATGCGTACGTATATGTCTTTACTCTGCAAAACTGTATTTCCTTATGAAGTGGTATTCTTACATATCCTTTCGAGAGAAAACTGTCCTGTGCCTTCTCTTTTGAGGCTACACACTTAGACATACACGCAACATGAAAGCTTTTCGACTTACAACGTGTTGTTTAGGAAAAACAAGATAATTTCGCACGATGCGGGATTTCCTTAAAACGTGATTTTCTGAAAAATTTTGACGAAAGAAAATTCTCCTTTTGGTTCTCTTTAGATGCTACATGTTAAGACGTACACGCCACAACAATTCTTTTCGAGATACAACGTGTAGTTTTGGAGATACAAGCTAATTTTGTACTATGCGTTATTTCTTCTCGTAAAGAGTTTCCAATGCGTACGTATATGTCTTTACGCTGCAAAACTGTATTTCCTTATGAAGTGGTATTCTTACATATCCTTTCGAGAGAAAACTGTCCTGTGCCTTCTCTTTTGAGGCTACACACTTAGACATACACGCAACATGAAAGCTTTTCGACTTACAACGTGTTGTTTAGGAAAAACAAGATAATTTCGCACGATGCGGGATTTCCTTAAAACGTGATTTTCTGAAAAATTTTGACGAAAGAAAATTCTCCTTTTGGTTCTCTTTAGAAGCTACATGTTAAGACGTACACGCCACAACAATTCTTTTCGAGATACAACGTGTAGTTTTGGAGATACAAGCTAATTTTGTACTATGCGTTATTTCTTCTCGTAAAGAGTTTCCAATGCGTACGTATATGTCTTTACTCTGCAAAACTGTATTTCCTTATGAAGTGGTATTCTTACATATCCTTTCGAGAGAAAACTGTCCTGTGCCTTCTCTTTTGAGGCTACACACTTAGACATACACGCAACATGAAAGCTTTTCGACTTACAACGTGTTGTTTAGGAAAAACAAGATAATTTCGCACGATGCGGGATTTCCTTAACACGTGATTTTCTGAAAAATTTTGACGAAAGAAAATTCTCCTTTTGGTTCTCTTTAGATGCTACATGTTAAGACGTACACGCCACAACAATTCTTTTCGAGATACAACGTGTAGTTTTGGAGATACAAGCTAATTTTGTACTATGCGTTATTTCTTCTCGTAAAGAGTTTCCAATGCGTACGTATATGTCTTTACTCTGCAAAACTGTATTTCCTTATGAAGTGGTATTCTTACATATCCTTTCGAGAGAAAACTGTCCTGTGCCTTCT